>NC_142851.1:0-5000 GCF_061612785.1 Hesperophylax consimilis | reverse complement strand
TAGGTTAGGTTAGGTTAGGTTAGGTTAGGTTAGGTTAGGTTAGGTTAGGTTAGGTTAGGTTAGGTTAGGTTAGGTTAGGTTAGGTTAGGTTAGGTTAGGTTAGGTTAGGTTAGGTTAGGTTAGGTTAGGTTAGGTTAGGTTAGTTAGGTTAGGTTAGGTTAGGTTAGGTTAGGTTAGGTTAGGTAGGTTAGGTTAGGTTAGGTTAGGTTAGGTTAGGTTAGGTTAGGTTAGGTTAGGTTAGGTTAGGTTAGGTTAGGTTAGGTTAGGTTAGGTTAGGTTAGGTTAGGTTAGGTTAGGTTAGGTTAGGTTAGGTTAGGTTAGGTTAGGTTAGGTTAGGTTAGGTTAGGTTAGGTTAGGTTAGGTTAGGTTAGGTTAGGTTAGGTTAGGTTAGGTTAGGTTAGGTTAGGTTAGGTTAGGTTAGGTTAGTTAGGTTAGGTTAGGTTAGGTTAGGTTAGGTTAGGTTAGGTTAGGTTAGGTTAGGTTAGGTTAGGTTAGGTTAGGTTAGGTTAGGTTAGGTTAGGTTAGGTTAGGTTAGGTTAGGTTAGGTTAGGTTAGGTTAGGTAGGTTAGGTTAGGTTAGGTTAGGTTGGTTAGGTTAGGTTAGGTTAGGTTAGGTTAGGTTAGGTTAGGTTAGGTTAGGTTAGGTTAGGTTAGGTTAGGTTAGGTTAGGTTAGGTTAGGTTAGGTTAGGTTAGGTTAGGTTAGGTTAGGTTAGGTTAGGTTAGGTTAGGTTAGGTTAGGTTAGGTTAGGTTAGGTTAGGTTAGGTTAGTTAGGTTAGGTTAGGTTAGGTTAGGTTAGGTTAGGTTAGGTTAGGTTAGGTTAGGTTAGGTTAGGTTAGGTTAGGTTAGGTTAGGTTAGGTTAGGTTAGGTTAGGTTAGGTTAGGTTAGGTTAGGTTAGGTTAGGTTAGGTTAGGTTAGGTTAGGTTAGGTTAGGTTAGGTTAGGTTAGGTTAGGTTAGGTTAGGTTAGGTTAGGTTAGGTTAGGTTAGGTTAGGTTAGGTTAGGTTAGGTTAGGTTAGGTTAGGTTAGGTTAGGTTAGGTTAGGTTAGGTTAGGTTAGGTTAGGTTAGGTTAGGTTAGGTTAGGTTAGGTTAGGTTAGGTTAGGTTAGGTTAGGTTAGGTTAGGTTGTTAGGTTAGGTTAGGTTAGGTTAGGTTAGGTTAGGTTAGGTTAGGTTAGGTTAGGTTAGGTTAGGTTAGGTTAGGTTAGGTTAGGTTAGGTTAGGTTAGGTTAGGTTAGGTTAGGTTAGGTTAGGTTAGGTTAGGTTAGGTTAGGTTAGGTTAGGTTAGGTTAGGTTAGGTTAGGTTAGGTTAGGTTAGGTTAGGTTAGGTTAGGTTAGGTTAGGTTAGGTTAGGTTAGGTTAGGTTAGGTTAGGTTAGGTTAGGTTAGGTTAGGTTAGGTTAGGTTAGGTTAGGTTAGGTTAGGTTAGGTTAGGTTAGGTTAGGTTAGGTTAGGTTAGGTTAGGTTAGGTTAGGTTAGGTTAGGTTAGGTTAGGTTAGGTTAGGTTAGGTTAGGTTAGGTTAGGTTAGGTTAGGTTAGGTTAGGTTAGGTTAGGTTAGGTTAGGTTAGGTTAGGTTAGGTTAGGTTAGGTTAGGTTAGGTTAGGTTAGGTTAGGTTAGGTTAGGTTAGGTTAGGTTGGTTAGGTTAGGTTAGGTTAGGTTAGGTTAGGTTAGGTTAGGTTAGGTTAGGTTAGGTTAGGTTAGGTTAGGTTAGGTTAGGTTAGGTTAGGTTAGGTTAGGTTAGGTTAGGTTAGGTTAGGTTAGGTTAGGTTAGGTTAGGTTAGGTTAGGTTAGGTTAGGTAGGTTAGGTTAGGTTAGGTTAGGTTAGGTTAGGTTAGGTTAGGTTAGGTTAGGTTAGGTTAGGTTAGGTTAGGTTAGGTTAGGTTAGGTTAGGTTAGGTTAGGTTAGGTTAGGTTAGGTTAGGTTAGGTTAGGTTAGGTTAGGTTAGGTTAGGTTAGGTTAGGTTAGGTTAGGTTAGGTTAGGTTAGGTTAGGTTAGGTTAGGTTAGGTTAGGTTAGGTTAGGTTAGGTTAGGTTAGGTTAGGTTAGGTTAGGTTAGGTTGGTTAGGTTAGGTTAGGTTAGGTTAGGTTAGGTTGGTTAGGTTAGGTTAGGTTAGGTTAGGTTAGGTTAGGTTAGGTTAGGTTAGGTTAGGTTAGGTTAGGTTAGGTTAGGTTAGGTTAGGTTAGGTTAGGTTAGGTTAGGTTAGGTTAGGTTAGGTTAGGTTAGGTTAGGTTAGGTTAGGTTAGGTTAGGTTAGGTTAGGTTAGGTTAGGTTAGGTTAGGTTAGGTTAGGTTAGGTTAGGTTAGGTTAGGTTAGGTTAGGTTAGGTTAGGTTAGGTTAGGTTAGGTTAGGTTAGGTTAGGTTAGGTTAGGTTAGGTTAGGTTAGGTTAGGTTAGGTTAGGTTAGGTTAGGTTAGGTTAGGTTAGGTTAGGTTAGGTTAGGTTAGTTAGGTTAGGTTAGGTTAGGTTAGGTTAGGTTAGGTTAGGTTAGGTTAGGTTAGGTTAGGTTAGGTTAGGTTAGGTTAGGTTAGGTTAGGTTAGGTTAGGTTAGGTTAGGTTAGGTTAGGTTAGGTTAGGTTAGGTTAGGTTAGGTTAGGTTAGGTTAGGTTAGGTTAGGTTAGGTTAGGTTAGGTTAGGTTAGGTTAGGTTAGGTTAGGTTAGGTTAGGTTAGGTTAGGTTAGGTTAGGTTAGGTTAGGTTAGTTAGGTTAGGTTAGGTTAGGTTAGGTTAGGTTAGGTTAGGTTAGGTTAGGTTAGGTTAGGTTAGGTTAGGTTAGGTTAGGTTAGGTTAGGTTAGGTTAGGTTAGGTTAGGTTAGGTTAGGTTAGGTTAGGTTAGGTTAGGTTAGGTTAGGTTAGGTTAGGTTAGGTTAGGTTAGGTTAGGTTAGGTTAGGTTAGGTTAGGTTAGGTTAGGTTAGGTTAGGTTAGGTTAGGTTAGGTTAGGTTAGGTTAGGTTAGGTTAGGTTAGGTTAGGTTAGGTTAGGTTAGGTTAGGTTAGGTTAGGTTAGGTTAGGTTAGGTTAGGTTAGGTTAGGTTAGGTTAGGTTAGGTTAGGTTAGGTTAGGTTAGGTTAGGTTAGGTTAGGTTAGGTTAGGTTAGGTTAGGTTAGGTTAGGTTAGGTTAGGTTAGGTTAGGTTAGGTTAGGTTAGGTTAGGTTAGGTTAGGTTAGGTTAGGTTAGGTTAGGTTAGGTTAGGTTAGGTTAGGTTAGGTTAGGTTAGGTTAGGTTAGGTTAGGTTAGGTTAGGTTAGGTTAGGTTAGGTTAGGTTAGGTTAGGTTAGGTTAGGTTAGGTTAGGTTAGGTTAGGTTAGGTTAGGTTAGGTTAGGTTAGGTTAGGTTAGGTTAGGTTAGGTTAGGTTAGGTTAGGTTAGGTTAGGTTAGGTTAGGTTAGGTTAGGTTAGGTTAGGTTAGGTTAGGTTAGGTTAGGTTAGGTTAGGTTAGGTTAGGTTAGGTTAGGTTAGGTTAGGTTAGGTTAGGTTAGGTTAGGTTAGGTTAGGTTAGGTTAGGTTAGGTTAGGTTAGGTTAGGTTAGGTTAGGTTAGGTTAGGTTAGGTTAGGTTAGGTTAGGTTAGGTTAGGTTAGGTTAGGTTAGGTTAGGTTAGGTTAGGTTAGGTTAGGTTAGGTTAGGTTAGGTTAGGTTAGGTTAGGTTAGGTTAGGTTAGGTTAGGTTAGGTTAGGTTAGGTTAGGTTAGGTTAGGTTAGGTTAGGTTAGGTTAGGTTAGGTTAGGTTAGGTTAGGTTAGGTTAGGTTAGGTTAGGTTAGGTTAGGTTAGGTTAGGTTAGGTTAGGTTAGGTTAGGTTAGGTTAGGTTAGGTTAGGTTAGGTTAGGTTAGGTTAGGTTAGGTTAGGTTAGGTTAGGTTAGGTTAGGTTAGGTTAGGTTAGGTTAGGTTAGGTTAGGTTAGGTTAGGTTAGGTTAGGTTAGGTTAGGTTAGGTTAGGTTAGGTTAGGTTAGGTTAGGTTAGGTTAGGTTAGGTTAGGTTAGGTTAGGTTAGGTTAGGTTAGGTTAGGTTAGGTTAGGTTAGGTTAGGTTAGGTTAGGTTAGGTTAGGTTAGGTTAGGTTAGGTTAGGTTAGGTTAGGTTAGGTTAGTTAGGTTAGGTTAGGTTAGGTTAGGTTAGGTTAGGTTAGGTTAGGTTAGGTTAGGTTAGGTTAGGTTAGGTTAGGTTAGGTTAGGTTAGGTTAGGTTAGGTTAGGTTAGGTTAGGTTAGGTTAGGTTAGGTTAGGTTAGGTTAGGTTAGGTTAGGTTAGGTTAGGTTAGGTTAGGTTAGGTTAGGTTAGGTTAGGTTAGGTTAGGTTAGGTTAGGTTAGGTTAGGTTAGGTTAGGTTAGGTTAGGTTAGGTTAGGTTAGGTTAGGTTAGGTTAGGTTAGGTTAGGTTAGGTTAGGTTAGGTTAGGTTAGGTTAGGTTAGGTTAGGTTAGGTTAGGTTAGGTTAGGTTAGGTTAGGTTAGGTTAGGTTAGGTTAGGTTAGGTTAGGTTAGGTTAGGTTAGGTTAGGTTAGGTTAGGTTAGGTTAGGTTAGGTTAGGTTAGGTTAGGTTAGGTTAGGTTAGGTTAGGTTAGGTTAGGTTAGGTTAGGTTAGGTTAGGTTAGGTTAGGTTAGGTTAGGTTAGGTTAGGTTAGGTTAGGTTAGGTTAGGTTAGGTTAGGTTAGGTTAGGTTAGGTTAGGTTAGGTTAGGTTAGGTTAGGTTAGGTTAGGTTAGGTTAGGTTAGGTTAGGTTAGGTTAGGTTAGGTTAGGTTAGGTTAGGTTAGGTTAGGTTAGGTTAGGTTAGGTTAGGTTGTTAGTTAGGTTAGGTTAGTTATTTTAGTTAGGTTAGGTTAGGGTTAGGTTAGGTTAGGTTAGGTTAGGTTAGGTTAGGTTAGGTTAGGTTAGGTTAGGTTAGGTTAGGTTAGGTTAGGTTAGGTTAGGTTAGGTTAGGTTAGGTTAGGTTAGGTTAGTTGGTTTTTTTTTAAGTTAAGTTAGAAGTTAAGTTAACGGTTAAGTTCAGTTTCGTTAAGTTAAGTTAAGTTAAGTTTAAA